>NC_056746.1:1519100193-1519132693 GCF_019279795.1 Protopterus annectens
GGGGGTATGTAACTTTAAAAGTACGAAAGATTTATGGCACCAAAAAAGTTATTTAAATGACAGGAATGTATGGCAAACTAGTTCTGATGAAGCCCAAGTGTAGTAGGTGAAATCGCTCAACTCTTATTGACTGTTGTTATATATATGAAAAGTTTTTGGTTTATCATGTAAGTGCAAGTTGATTTTGTTTATTAAAGTTTAAAACAGCTTTTCAGCGAAACTGCTCTGCATTTCCTCTTGCTTTAGTTGCATAGAGAAGATAGCGCAGTAGTAGTTAATTATTGCAACGTTGTGTGTGTTAAGGTCATTTATTTGCCTGTCAGGGGCCAGGACCCACCAGATCAAGCAAGCACTCAGTGCACTAAACTCAAAGTACCAGTATAATTCAAGTTATAGTCTACTTGGGCTTAAATGATCTGAGAAGTACCTCTTTGGACTATATGAAGAGGGACATGATTGAGGTCTTAGAATATATCACAGACGAATGAGCTCACCATTGAGCAGCATTCTACAGTCTCCCAGGATGATACCACAGTACCAACAGAAAATGATGGACTTTAATAATTGGCTTAGCTACTGGTGCCATTCCAAAGTGGGTGGGGGGCAATATTTGTTAGCCTGGGAGAACTTGGATGACTGGCCACACATTGTCAGGTATTCACTTGTTAATGCTAGGCCTTCGGATATTGACCAAAATATTATCCACTCCTATAGCTCCTTTTTTAGGCATTGCCAAATGGGTAAATCTTCTATTATAGCAAAAATCTACTGAGGATAAGCTTAAACCTATTACTGCTCAGTGCTAGGAATATCAACAAGAAACTGCACTCCCTAGAAGAACTCACAGAAATGCAGATGTCTGTGTAGTTAATGAAACCTGATTGAAAGCCATGGAAAGCACTGCTGCCACTGCATGGCAATAATGCCTTTATGTTCCAGTCGCCCACTGCACATGAAAGAGCAAAAGGCAGAGGTTTGTCCATCTACATAGAAGATAAGCATACCTATAAGACTGATCAAACAGTATTACATGCTTCAACTGCTCCATGTCCAGCTAACCATGGGAAAAATCCATTACCATATTCTTGATAGCTACAGGTCCCCTACCATAAACAAGAAAACCCATACATAATACCTGAAGTCATTTGAATCGCACACCATTCAACCTAATGTCATACTCATGGGTGATTTTTAACTACCCTACCATTAACTGTGAAGCGTACAGGACCACTACTATGCAGTTTTTAGACTTTGGTGCAAATGCCCTGGAACCGTTAGTCTGTACTCAAACTAGGAGTGCAAATATCCTAGACCTGTTACTCAAGTATGGGAGAGTCTTGCACCCCCCAAGTGTGATGTCCTCACTAGTTAGATCACAAGGCAATGTCCCTTGAAATATAAAACTAGACCCCCATGTAACGCCAGAAACTTTAAGAACTTTTCTAAGGTAAACTACCTTCTACTAAGTGACAGTATAGCTAATTTTCAAGGTCTTCAAAACCCAGAAAACACAAGTCTGTAGTGGTGTATAAAAAAAGCCCTGCATGACCATATAAACAACTACATAGAAGCAGCAGTACCAGACCAAAATAAGCCTAGGTGAAACAGCAAAAACAAGTTACCCTGGTCCCTGGTTGTACAACAAAAGAAAGCAATTACTGTGTAAAAAGTAAGAGAGAATATGCACAGCAGAGTAAAAAAAATCCTAATTAGCGTAAGCAAGCAAATCAGGGAATTAGTTAAGTTTTTAAAAGCAAATTTTGAGGCAGAAATAGCTTCCCAAATTAAGGCTTAACCATAAGGCATTTTTTTCAGTTATGTTTGCAATCTTAGGGGCACAGCACATAGAACAGTGTGCAGAATTAGTCGTAGATGGTATCACCTATACTCTGATGTATCAAGTCTTCTGGCTGATAAATTCAGCTCAAACTTCACCTCCATTTACCCCCCAAGAAATACCCCCATACCTTTCCCCCACCAGTTATCACCAAAGAACAGGTCATCACTGTGCTCTCTAAAGATAAAAACATAGCTTTCGTGGGTCCTGATGATATACCAGGATGCCTCTTAAGTAGCTTCCAGCAGGACCTATCAGGCCCACTAGGATCTCTGTTTAACCACAGCCTCTGGACTGGCTTTGTCCCAGTGAAGTGGAGGACAGCAGCAGCAGCAGTCATCCCTCTGCATAAAAGGGGACCATCAACTAACCTGGGAAATTTTCAAAGCCGCAAGTCTGTCTAATCTTGCATGCAAGGCCATGGAAAGAATAATCATGGCCCTGATGACACAAAAACCTCCAAGCACTGGATCCAATCCAATTCAGCTTTGTCGAAGGCAGATCATGCTCACTAAATCTAGTGGGCTTCTCTGAGAAAGGCACTAGGGCCATGGATGAGGGTTAAACAGTGTGTACTGCCTACCTTGACCTGGCCAAGACGGTTAATACAGTTCCCTACTTGGGTATTGTAAATAAACTCCAAAAACTAGGCATAAATCGTAGTCACCAGACAGATAGCCATATGGCTCACAGGCTGGACCCATGTTGTTAAAGTGGGTGTATCCAGATCCAGAAAGAAGTCAGTTATTAGTGGCATGCCTCGGGGCTCAGCAGTAGGACCACTTTTGTTTGGGATAGACTTCTCTGAAATCAAGGCTAATGTAGAAGGCCTTTAGCTGACAGTTTGCCAACGACTGCTAGTTGGGCCAATCATTGAATCCCCAACGGTGTAGATATCCTTCAGGAGAATGTGACTTAGAACCACAATTAGTGCCAGAGCCATGGCCTTAAACTAAATGCAAAAAATATAGTCATACCATTTGTTAACTCTGATAACCCTGGAAATTACAACATTAATTGTGCACCACTAAGAGTGAACTCTAGGTGAGAGATCTAGGTACACAGATAGCAGTCTGAACTTTGACCACCCTGTGTCCGCAGTAGTAAGGATGTCCTATGTGGCACAGCTTATAAGTAAAGGTTCGGCGTCCAGGTTCAAGAAGTTATAGTCTCACTGTACTCTGCCCTCGTCAGACCAATAATAAAGTACAATGCATCTTTTGGCATGTACGTGACTTGGCACTTAAAACAGCTGGAGCAACCTCAGAGGTTCTTTTCAGACAAAATACAACGTGTTAACATGTCCTATGGGGGTACACTAAAAGCCACAACTCTACTCTTTCTCCTACTGACCTATGCTTAGCGTACAAGGCAGTCACAAATTTAGCCCTGATGGAGCTGTTGCACATTTGCAAGACAAACAGCATGAGGCTCACCCAGTCTAGAGAGAGAGAAACTGAGTCTGCATCGCAAACAAAACATGGTGGGGGAGAGAGCTGTGCCTCTGAGATTACCCCTTCTTTGGAACAGGCTTCCTTTTCACGTTAAGCAGAGTCCTTCACTGGTTGTATTCAAACGCAGTTTGGATCAATGCATGGGGAATCATAAATTCACTTCTGAAGGTAGCGCCTGTGTCCCTTATGGTCAGGGGCAATCTGTAAAATACTCAAATGCATAGGCACAAACTTAACCCATCCTCTAGCCCTTAGAGATCATAATTCAGATAAAATTCAGATAATATTGGCTAGGCTTGTAAGGGCTCTTCAGCCGTTAGCCTATTGATGATCGGTCAGCCTATAAGAATGTACAGATGTATGCAGTTAGCACGCTACACAGGGTGTGATTTTGTTAACTAAGAGACAGGAAGAGGGAAATGGTGCTGTTACATCAGCTTAAAGTTTTGAAGATCACAGAACTTTGCAAGTTTTGTTATACTGTTTAACTGTCTGAAGATTAAGACTTTACTAATTGTTTGTGGTTGTTAACATTCTGACCAGAATGTTGCCATATGTGAAATTAACTGCTATTGTCCGGAATAAAACACAGGTGCTGCAACATAGACCCCAGTAATCTTTAACAAGTTACTGTTAAAATAATTTGAATTCAGACTGCTGACCAACTTCATGTCATGCATTACCAGTAAAAGAAAATTTTCTGTTCAGTGTACCTTATTAATGTTCATTGTTAGTTGCTCAAAATGAAAAGTTAGATAGTATAGTGTCTCATAGCCACGGTGGTACAGCGGTAGCGTTGTTGCCTCACAGCAAGAGGTTCTCCTGTTCGATTCACAGCTGGAGTGCCTTCTGTGTGGAGTCTGCATTTCCTCCCCGCGGTCGAGTGGCCTCCGAAAGGCATGCGTGAATGGGCATGTCTTTGCTGAAGGTTGGGTGTTGGGCTGGCAACTCGGCACCATAAAAAAATCTACTGCCAATCATTAGCAGACCGGAGTTCCGCTGTGGCGACCCCTAACCGTGAAAAGCCAAAAGACAGTGTCTCATAAAACCAGTATCTAAATTCAAACCATTGACTGTTAAATTGAACAACTGAATTAACTTGATCTCCAGTGTTCTTTCCAAAGATGTTTGGAAGTGTTCTTTAAGAACTATAACTGTCATATCTGATACAAAATGCTCAGACTGGGAAAGGTATTGATAATGGCTTGTCAGTCATTTTATTTGTAACAGTGTGTCTGTGGGCATTCATCCTAGTTCTGAGTTTCTGGACATTTTCTGCATTTGATTAGAGATAAAGTATAATTTTGGAAATGCATGTAAATGGACCCTGTACTTTGAAACTTCTGTTCTATGAAATCTCTTATTTAATTTCATTTTATTTTGATATTTGTTAACTGGATAGGTGTGACTGAGCATGTGCCCTTTTTCAGTGGAAGCCCGGGGAGGAAAGCACCATACAGAACTTTTAAAGCAGAAATAATAAAAGGTACAGAAAACTAAAAATACATGACACATGCTAAATACAGAACCAACTAGAGATGTCCTGTTCTCATGTTGCAGTATTCATAACCTTAGGGATTTGCTGCCTACAGCACCAGACATCCAGTCAGTATGCCGAAGTCGTGCAATCAGGGGTACGTGCGACATTGCATATAGGGGCCATAAACTGATTTAGGCTATATCTGTGAAGTCTGCACGTACCCAACTTAGAGCTTTTCTGCAGCAGTGTATTGCAGATGTCCAATCCATTCACCAGTCTCAGAAATCTGACATTTGTTCGACTTTGACCACCTGTTTTCGATCGTTTTCCGGCTGTCTGCACTGAGATAAGTACCCTTGTGGGATTTTTTTTTTTTTGTTTCTTTGCCTTTTTCAGACGTACATGTCATCTAGAAATGATAAGTGTGCTTTTGGATGACAAATTCTACATAAGGGCACACACGAGCAGTGCTTATTTTGTCTAGGTGCTGGTCATGATTACAAATCCTGTGACATTTGCCAGTCCTTTGTTCAAGCCAAGAAGTAAAGAAATATGGAATAAAATACTAAGTAAAGAGTCGAAGATGGAACCTCGGAAGAATAGAAATGCCAGTAAAACAATAGATTGAATATTTGCTTATGGTAGTAGGGAAGGTGTAAACATTATTGGGCATGTGGCTCAGAAGAATCAGGGATATTTGAAATTGTCACACTAATATGCTACTTGTATTAGGGGAAGGGGTGAACATGATAGGCAAGTGAAGTGAAGGATGAGTCATGACAGAGTAAGGTAGAGTATTAGGAAGTTAGATAAGGGGATGTTAAAGGGGGGAGATAAGGAAGTGAGGTATCGGGGGAACAGTGAGGAGTGGGAGGAGGGGATGAGAGAGTTAGGTTGGATTTTGGCAGGAGAAGAGCCATGAGTTATGTTGGAAACTACAAATCATGTGACATGTTTTACATCTTGGATGGTTGCAGGGTTTTGTGGCATTCTGAATTATGTTCTGTTTGGACAATCAGATTAGATTTGGTGGTTGTTTAAATGACAGCAGTGGGAGTGCTTAAATGTTTTTCAGCTTGTCATCCTCACTGAACATTTGTTTGTGCAGTTGTACAATTTTTTTAAGTTCTGGATGATATGTTGTTGCATTGGAACTCTTGTCAGAGATTCTTGACTGTAATGCTGAAGCAGCTGTTCTCATGGTAGCTGTATTGCTCTGTCTGTAGCTCTGTCAAACTCCCTGGTAGTGACCTCAAGCAAACCTGGTATCTTTCAGCTGTGCTGTCTCTGTCTCACGTAGTACAAATGCTGTGATATTGAAGTGTTTAAGAGCTGACTACTTCTTTGTGTGGCTGGGATAATTAACAGCTTCTGTGCCGACACATCTGTTTGTCAGTTGGTTTCCTGTAAACATGTCTGTAATTTCCCATTTTGTTTGATAACCTTGGTATTGAGGACGGTTACAGTTGAAGTTGAGTACTCCAAGAAGCGTTTAATAGGTGAATTCCTTGGTGGATTTCCTTGTGTAAGTCTGTGCTGTATATCCAGATTATAAATAAGTTGTCAATAAATTGGAAATAAGCAAGAGGTATACGTGTGTAGTGTTGTAGAAACTCCTCTTCTAGGTTTTCCATGAAGAGGTTTGCATATAGTGGAGCCATTTTGGTGCCCAATGCACTGCCCATAAGCTGAACATATTTCTCATTAAAGTTGAAATTGTTATGCATCTGAAAGAGATTATTCAAGCACTGTACTTAACTTCTCACAAAGGGCTCATGCCAGCTCGAATGCTCAAGTAATGGCAAAGTTTGTGTTGGTCCAGTAAAAGGTATTGCATCATATCTGTGTTAGTGTATTTGTATTTAGAGGGTTTTATAAAGATTCAAGTATAGCAGTGTAAGGGCAATTTTACATAAGAAGAGGGGCAAATATAAAGCGTTAAAGGGAAAATAGGGGAGCATTTGGATGATATACATGAGTTCAGAAAGTTCAGTATCACTAAACTATTTTATTCATAACTTCAGAGCACAAAAAGATTTTAGCAAAACAACTTGGGCAGTAAAAAGTAGAAAGGGTTCTTAAACTTAGGGGAGCCTATAACAAGAAAAATCGACAATCCTAAAGAGATATTGCAGTAATTTTATGTAAATTTTTGTAAAGCAGAAGCATGTAGAAGCCAAGAAAAGGCACAAATGGAAATATTTATGGAGGACTTAATTAGATCAACATTAGATGCAAATGAGGCTGAAAAGTTAACAGCTAAAGGCTGAAAAGTTAACAGCTAAGAGGGGAAGAGATTAGACAAAAATGGTGATGGATAATAAAGCATTAGGGAAGTTTCCAGCAATAAATTGCATTCCTGTGGACATTTGGAAGGAAGAAGGTGATAAAGATCTAGAATGATGTTCTTCGTGTTTCACTGTTGCAGTTATTACATTTGGGTTATCTGCTTGCAGGTAGTCCTCAGCCAGCCTGATTTATAATTTCAGCACTAAAACCAGCTATCTTGCATTAAAAAGGCCTCCTGCACCCTTGTGGCAGAAGTGTGCAGCCTTGGACCCATCAGAGTTAGCGATTTCTGTAGTAAGATGCCATATTGGGCATTCCCTTTGGCTACTTTGTTTAAAATTGTTTAAATTCGCTTGTATTTGTCTTGCTTGCACGGGTTTGTGCTCAATTTACTGTAGCTGCTGAGAGATTGCACTGCTGTCCTGCAAGCAACTGCATTGTGAAGCATTGATTAAGTTTTTTACCCCTAGCCCTCCATAGAATAGCTGCTTTTTTGTTAATCTTGCAGCAAAACCTGGTCCCAGCTAGTCAACTCCGCACTAGTTACTTATAGTATTTACCTGTCATAAATGGATAGCTTCCCACCATTTCTCCAGCCAGTCTGATTGACATGGGCATTCTGATGAAATGTAGCAATTGCCTCATGTATATTGACAACCACTTACTCCTAAAACAAACCAATATAACATGTGAGAGATGTATCTGTACTATGAATTTGTAATCAATTCTCACATAAACTACATGTCAAACAGGTTGTCAGCACACACACTTCACCTCTTGCACATAACAAGCTCATAACACACACACCCACGTATGTGTAGGTACTCGCTAGAAGTCTACCTAAAGATCAGAGACCTCCCAAGCACAAACCTGCTGCACACACGGTAGACATAACAGACTCCACTACACATAATAATACACACAACAGTGTCTCAGCCAATAAGCCCCTAAGGCCAAACACTTCAAAAGCAGATGTTTTGATCATAGGTGACTCCATAGTGAGACACACAGATGTCCCCCTCACCAGCCTGGGCAAGGAAAAGTTCATGGTCAGCTGCCTGTAAGGTGTCAGGATCCATCTAATGACGCACACACTCATGTCTCTCGACAAGTACCGCTGTGATTCTGTCGTAGTCCATGTTGAAGTGAATGACTTGAGATGTACCTCACTGGACTGCATGAATAGAGACATGACCGAGCTCTCAGATTGTGTCCCAGGCAGGGTATGTCCCTAGCCCTAAGCAGCATTCTACCTTAACACAGGATGATGCCTCAATATAAACAAAAAATGATTGACTTCAACAATTGGCTTAGCTTCTGCTCTCAGTCCAAGGGGATCCAATATCTGTCATCCAGGGGAGGATATGGTCGACAGACCACTCTGCTTTTCCACAGATAGTTTTCACCTGTCGCCTCTTGGCTTTCATTTACTGGCAGAGGTACTTGCCTCCCCATTGTGCCTTTTTTAGTCAATGTTATAACAAAATTCCCTGCGTAAAAAAAAAATCTACTTGGAGACCAACTCCAGGTTATGCTGCTTAATGCTAGGAGTCTAAATTGGAAACTGCACTCACTAGAAGCACTCCTTACCATGGAAGATGCTGGTGTCTGTGCAGTCACAGACCTTGTTCAAGGCCTCAGAGAGCACCCTGGCTATGCAAGGTTGCAATGCTTTCCACATGTCCAGACTTCAAAATGTGTGAAAGAACCAAATGCAGAGGTGTATCCATCTTCATTAAAGACAAATACACCTCAAGACTGGTCAAACAGTACAACTTCTTAGAGCTACTCCAAGTCCAACTATAACTGTAGGTAAATCCCCCTTCCGTATCATTGTTAGCTATAGATACCCCACAGTGAACAGCGAGAACCACTCTGACTAACTGGACCTACCCGAGTCATTCACTGTACAGCCAAACACCTTGATCATGTGTGATTTCAACTATCCTTCCATCAGTTGGGAATCTCATATGAGCAAAAACGCGCTCACCCTAAGGTTCCTGGACTTTAATACAAATGCTCTGCAACAGATAGTCTGCACCCCCACAAGAGGCTCGAATGTCCTAGACTTGGTACTCGCCAGCATAGGGGGTCTCTGCACTATCCCCTGTGTGTTACCCTCCCTGATAAGGTCTGATTATAAATCAGTTTCATTTGAAATGATCATACCTGACACCCCCCCCCCCAAGAGCAAATGGGATAAAAAAATTCTCCAAAGCAAACTAGAGCCTCTTAAGTGATGGCATAAATAGTTTCAAACCCCCTGCTACCACGGTCAACAATGACTCCTATACAGAGGTGTACACAAATGCCTTGTATAAACACCTGTACAAATGTGTAGACTTTCCTGTACCTGAATGGATCAAAACAAGGTTCTCACTAAAAACAAGCTCCACTGGTGGACATCAAGCATAAATAGGTTGTACAACAAGAGGAAGAAACTAATGTCTAAGGACAAGAGGGAACTGACTCAACAGAGCAAGGACACCCTCCACAGTTTGAACAGGCAAATTGAATATCTTGTAAAGTCCTCTAAAGTCAATTATGAAGCTAAAGTAGCATCCCTAGCTAAGGATAATCAAAAGATATCCTTTAGCTACATCAGAAATCTAAAAGGGAAGTCTCAGCTTTGTGCTGAACTAGTAGTGGATGGGTACCACTCATATTGACCCTGAGGACATCGCCAACCAGCTAGAAAACAGATTTGGTGCAAACTTAACTTCTCTGTCCCCACCATACATACCCAAAGCATACCTGTCACCAGTCCTCTACCTAGTATCTCCAAAGAGCAGGTCATAACCCCACACTCCATGACCAAAACACAGCCTCTATGGGACCAGATAACATCCCAGGGTGCCTACTAAATGGTCTAAAACAGGACCTTAGTAGAACCACTTTGCACTCTCTTCAACCACAGTTTAAGTACTGGCTTTGTCCCAGCAGAGTGGAAAATGGCAACAGTATTTCCCTTGCACAAAGGTGGTCCATCAACTGGCCCTGGTAAAGACGTGATAGTCACATGACCCAACCCAATTTGGCTTAATTAAACATAGATCATGCTTATTAAACCTAATAAGAGTACTTCAAGAATGTCACCAAAGCGGTGGATGATGGCAAAACAGTACATATAGCCTATCTTGACTTAGCCAGCGCTTTTGACACAATCCCCCATTCAGGCATCACTGAGAAACTAACCCAGCTGGGAATTCACTCATATGACATTAGATGGGTAGCCAACTGGCTGACTGACAGAACGCATACAGTAAAATTTGGGGATTCCACCTCTACCAGCAGACCAGTTACCAGTGGGTACCACAAAGATCTGTGCTGGGACCCTGCTGTTTTGCAATCTATTTCTCAGAAGTTCAGGTGAAAACAGCCTGTGGCTTACCAAGTTCACCAATAACTGTAAACTGGGTGCAGTCATTGAGTCCCCCAATGATGTTGACATACTAGAAAAAGGCCTTACACAGACATGATTTGTCAAAGCCACGGACTTAAACTAAATGCAAAAAAATGCATTATCCCTTTCAGCAAAGGGAAAGTCCCTGCAAGTTACAATATTAACAGTACTTCCTTTAGCTCAAACCATGTGGTGAGAGATTTGGGAACACAGGTTGATAGTAGTCTTAAATTCAATCAACAACTTACCCAACAGACTAGTCATAGGTGACTCTATAGTCAGACACACTGATGTCCCACTCACCAGGCTAGACGAGGATAAGGTTACTGTCAGCTGCCTGTTGGGTGCCAGGATCCGCCACATAATCCATGCACTCGGGTCACTCCACACCAAGTACAGATATGACTCTGTCATTGTCCCTGTTGGTGTGAATGAACTGAGACGTACCTCCCTGGACTACATGAAAAGAGACATGGAAGAGCTCTCCGGTCTTGTAGCCCAGGCAGGTGTGACCCTAGCCCTGAGTAGCCTTCTGCCATTGCCCAGCATGATACCGCAGTACAAGGACAAAATGATTGACTTAAACAATTGGTTAAGCTTCTGGTGTCATTCTAAGGGGGTCCATTATCTGTCTGTTTGGGATGACATGGTCAACAGACCACGATGCTTTGCCACAGATGGCCTACACCTGTCGCCCCTGGGATTCCGGATACTGGCTAAGGCTCTTGCTGCCCCTATAGTGCCTTTTTTTAGGCAGGGTTCAAATAAATTTACCACCATAACAGGAACAGGCAAACAAAAACTGAAGGTAATGCTACTCAATGCTAGAAGTCTAAATCTCAAAATGCACTCACTCAAGGCACTCCTTAAAATGGAAAACATCGATATCTGTGCAGTGACTGAGACCTGGTTTAAGGTTCCAGAGAGCAACCCTGCACTACCAGGCTATAACTCATACCACAATTTTCGGACATGTAACCTGGACCGAAACACCAAAGGCAGAGGTGTGTCCATATTCATTAAGGATGTCCACACCTCCAGGCTAGTTGCTCAGCATAATGCATCCGAGGTTATCCAAGTGCAACTAACTCTGGGCAAAACTGCAATACAAATTGTAGCTTGCTACAGATCCCCCACCATGTCCCAGGATTCCCACTCCTCTTTTCTTGATGTACTGGAAAATATTAGCGCTCAACCAAACACCCTAATAATGGGCGACTTCAACTACCCCACCCTTAACTGGGAAAACTACTCATGTACCAACTCCTTAGATCAATGCTTTCTGGAATTCATAAGCTCCAGTGCCGTAGATCAACTTATCCACACCACCACCAGGGGCAACAATATCCTAGACCTAGTCATTACCAACATGAGTGACCGGTGTTCCACACCTGAAGTCAACTCCTCGTTTTTCCGAGCTGACCATAAGCTTATCACCCTTGATATACACATCCCACCCCCATCCCCCTTTAAGGAAACCACAGTAAAAAATTTCTCCAAAGCCAACTTCATGCTTCTTGATAAAAGTGGTGAACTTCATGACACCCATGCAGATGGACAATACAGTTACAATTGCTGAATCCTAAACAAATGCACTCTATAAGCACTTACACGAGTGCATGTATCGTGCTATCCCAAACAGAACCAAGACACTATCCTCCAAAAAAAGGAAGCCAATCTGGTGGTCCCCTGCCATAAACAAACTGTATAACAGAAAGAAGAAACTGTTGCAAAAGAGAGTAAAATCCCATGAGTGGAGGAGCTCCCTGGTCAGCCTCAGTAAGAAGCCGAGATCCCTTATAAGATCCTCCAAAGCTAGCTACGAAAACAAAATCGCCACTAAATCCAAGGACAACCACAAAGCATTCTATAGCTATGTCAAGAATCTAGATGGCAACACCCAGATCTGCTCTGAGTTACAGCACAAAGGCACGAAAATTACAGAACCAACTGATATTGCCAACATCCTGGCAGATCGGTTCAGTGCTAACTTTACCCCCCTCTCACCCCCTAAATGGCCCATATCTATACAGGAAGAATGCAGAGTCCCTGTAATCACAACTTATGCAGGTAAAAGCTGCACTCTCTAAAGCCAAAAACACAGCATCCATGGGACCATACAACATCCCAGGCTGCGTTTTACACGAACTTCAGAAAGAACTGGCTCCCCACTTAAGCACCATGTTCAATAATAGCCTCGCATCAGGCTTTGTGCCCACTGAATGGTGCACAGCAACAGTTGTCACACTCCACAAAGGGGAAGCCACCACTGATCCCAGGAACTATCGACCTATTAGCCTGACAAGCCTGGTCTGCAAGGGCATGGAACGTATTATCATGGAACTCATAAACAAAGACATTGGTAACCTCCAAACTCTGGATCCCACCCAGTTGGGGTTTGTGAAAGGCAGATCATGCCTCCTGAACCTGATCGACATCTTTGAGGCAGTCACCAAAGCCGTAGATGAGGGTAAGGTGGTTCACGCAGCCTATCTTGACCTCGCCAAGGCTTTCGACACCATTCCCCATTCTGAAATTATAGCTAAACTCACCAAACTAGGTATAAATCCCTGCGTGTCAAGATGGGTTGCCAACTGGCTCACTGACAGAACCCACACTGTAAAAGTTGCAGACTCCAAATCTGACCTCAAGGCAGTGACAAGTGGAGTGCCACAGGGTTCAGTCCTGGGACCTCTGCTGTTTGGTATCTACTTCTCTGAAGTACAGGCCAACACAGAAGACCTCTGGCTGACGAAGTTTGCAGATGACTGCAAACTAGGAGCCATAGTAATGTCCCCAAATGATGTGGACATCCTACAGAAGGGGCTCACTGAGACAGATGCCTGGTGTCAGAGCCATGGCCTCAAGCTCAGTGCCAAAAAGTGCAGTGTCATCCCCTTTGGTAAAAACTCTGTACCCATGAGCTACCACATAGGCAGCAATCTACTTAACACCGAATGCGTGATGAGACCTTGGGACCTAGGTGGACAGTAGTCTCTCCTTTGATAGTCATATCGCCACAGTAGTCAGGAAGTCCTTCTACGTGGCACACCTCATAAAAGGGTTCTCATCCAGGAAAAAAGAGGTCATTGTTCCCCCCTACTCGTCACTCATTAGACCCATTATAGAGTTCAACGCCCCTTTTGGAATGTTTTATTTTATTTATTTATTTTACATTTGTTGACCGGGCTAGTCTAGCTAGATACATGTCCATTTTCAGTAGAGGCCCGGGGAGAAAAGCTCCACACATAGAGAGAATACAATATACATTTACAAATGGTATAGAGTAGCAATACATAAAGACAACAGAAAAGGACATTGGTATTACATATTTGTAAAAATAACAATCACAATATTGTATAGATAATCCTAAGGATGGCTACAAATTGAAGCCGAGGGGGTAGGTTGATATCTCTGGGATAGGGTATATACTACAGAGACTGGACTGGTTTAGGACATGGGCATGACCAATGAGACTTAAGAAATTCTTTTAGGTGATTTTTGAATTGATTAATCGAGGTCATTAGTCTTAGGCTATTAGGTAGGGAATTCCATAGCTTTCCAATGGAATTGGCATAGAGAGCATCGCCTCCAGAGTTATTAGATTTAATGGTTAGTACCTGGACACTATTAGCTGACCTGAGGGATTTTAGGTTGGAGTAGGAGGTCAGGATATTGCTCAGAGAGGGGGTTCTGTCCAGTTGGTTGATTATTTTAAAAGTTTCAGTAAGTTGGTTGAGTTTGAGAAGATTGGGGAGTTCTAGCCAGCCAAGGGTATTTAGATTGAGGCAATGGTGAGTACGATACGGTGTTCCTGTTATAAATCTGGCTATATGGTTATAGGCAACAGATAGTTTGAGTTCACGCTTATTGAGGAACGACAGTATTGGGGAGGCATAAAGGAGGGTGGAGAGGAGATGATTGCGAGCAATGGTTAGTTTGGTATGAGGGTTTAGGAAATTTTTTATTCTGTACATAGATCCTAGTTTCTTGTTTACGGATTTAATGGTTTGGTTAATGTGTACATCAAATTTAAGCTTGTTATCAATAGTCACACCTAGTAGTTTGGTATGAGAGACTGGGACTATGATGGTACCATTTGTAGATTCCACGTGGAACGTGTTGTCCGCATTCAGAGGTTCTTTTCCTAGAGGAGTAGATGCAGAGGGGTAAAAAAGTAATAATTTGGTTTTAGTAGGATTAAGGATGAGTTGCAGTTTAGAGAACCATTTTTCCACTAAAGTAAAACAGTTTTGGGTGATTGCTTGAAGTTTCGGGAGGGAGACGTCAGAGCAGATCAAGGTGGAGTCGTCTGCATATTGGATGCATGTAGATTTGGGGATGATTGAGTGAAGATCATTAATAAAGACTGAGAAAAGAAGAGGACCGAGTATAGAGCCTTGAGGAACGCCGATGGTGTTAGGAAGTAGGTCGGATAGCTTGTTTTGCCATTGGACGGCTTGTTGCCTGCAAGAAAGATAGGCCTTAAACCAGTTTATGGTTGGGATGTCGAGATATAGGGTTTCAAGGGTATGAAGCAGATGCTGATGATTGACCATGTCAAAGGCCTTTGATAGATCAAGGAAGAGAGCAGAGGAAATTAATTTCTTGTTACAGTTGGTATTGACTGAGTCAACAAAGGAGAGCAGGGCAGTGGTTGTACTGTGATGGGGGCGAAAGCCATGCTGGGTTGGGGACAGAAGACTGTTAAGGTTGAGGGTAGTGTAAGAGCTGTTTGTGAACACACCGTTCCATGACTTTAGCTATTGGAGACAATATTGCTATGGGACGGTAGTTGGATGTTTCCGTGGAGGTCCCTCCTTTATGAAGAGGGATGATATATGAGATTTTCCAAATAGAGGGAATGGTAGTTTCAGTTATAGTTCTGTTAATCAAGATTGAGATGGGATAGGCAATGGCGTCTGACGCTATTTGAAGGTATTCCGCAGGGAGCTGGTCGGCAGCTAAGGTGGTTGGTTTGAGTTTTTTCAGGAGGGTGCATATGTAGGAGGTAGGTACAGGTTGTAAGTTAAAGGTAGGGTGGACTGAGTCTTTAGTATGGGTAACAGATGAGGAGGTAGTAGTGAGCTGACTGGCTAGGGACTGGATGGTCTCGATAAAAAAAAGAGTTAAAAGCATTGGCTATTTTTTTCTGGTTCTTTCCCAATGAGTTTCTCAGGAGTGGGGGTAGTAGATTTACCCGGACGGAGCAGCTTGTTAAATCCAGCCCAGAATTTCTTTGGGTTATTCTGGTGTTTATCCTGGAGGTGACAAAAATATTGTTTTTTATCTTGGGTAGTGGCTGCTTTAGTTATGTTTCTAAGCTGTTGAAACTTGATGCGATCTAGAGGGGTTTTGGTCGCTCTCCATTTATCCCAGGCCTGGTTTCGAAGTTTAATTTTAGTTTTGGTTTCGCTAGTAAGCCAAGGTGCTAACCATTCCTTAGTTCTGATTAGTCGGTTTGGGGCGTGAGAGTCCACTATCTTCAGGAAAGTGCTATTAAAGTGTGCCACACTCTCTTCAAGGGGTAGAGTTTTTAGGGTGGACCAATTACAGGATTTGAGTTCAGCAAGGAAAAGTTTTGGGACAAATTTCTTCTTGTTTCTAACAAGTCTATATGAGGGATGGTTAATAGGTGGGCACTTGTGTTTTAGAATATAGATAATAAGGTGGTCGCTGAGGTCATTGGGGAAGGGTCCCCGTGGTGTAGTTGTGTGTCTTTATTGGTAAGCATCCAGTCAATGATGCTCTCTTTTTGTTGAGCGTTGCCAATTCTGGTCGGAGATTAAATATTTTGGGAGAAACCATGTAAGTTAATGGAGAGAGTGTTTGTGAGTGCAGAGCAGAGGGACCAGTCGATGTTGAAATCTCCTAGTACTATGGTTTCTTGAGGGCAATTGAAGGCTAGCCAGCTGAGCAATTGCTCAAGATTTTCTGAGTTATTTCCTGGTGGAATATAAATTACAATGAGATTAATCTATTTTTGGGTATTTAGGCAAATCCTTAGGGAAATAAGTTTTATATTAGAGATTTTGGGGGGTTGGATGGGATTAGTGACTATGTTTAGTGTATTCTTGAACGTTACAGCTAACCCCCCTCCCTTTTTGTTAATCCGATCGGCCCTAAGGGTGTTATATCCAGGGGGAAGAATTTCTTCGTCCTTAGTGGCTGGTTTGAGCCATGTTTCTGATAGGCACATAATGTCTGGGGAATGGGTAGCTAACATGGCATGAAAATTATGAAGCTTATTGTTTATACTTCTTAGATTAAGGTGGAGTACAAGGAGGGAGTTGGTAGAAAATCGGGTGGATTTTAGGGAATTAGAGTCTGTGGCAGTGGTAGGACCTGGATTGGGGTGGATGTCACCATCTGTGGTGATACATGTTTTCAAGTGGTCTAACAATCTTTGTAGTTTGAGTAACAGCTTAAGATTAGATTTAGTTGCAGATGGTTTGGGGTGGCGGAAGGTAAGATACACTGTGTTGGAGCTGGGTGTATTGACTGGGTAGAGAGAATGTGTGTTAGGGTGATAGGGAATGTTTGAATGTGTCCTAGTGTAACTCTTGGGGAAGGGAATCCCTAAGAGTGCTTGGTTTTCATATCTGGTTAAATAATAAGGAATAAGGAGGAGTACTACTGTAGGAAGGATGATAGAATATGTGGTTTTACCCATAATATGCGAGAGGAAGGCCAGTGGGTAGGAAGAGGTTAGAAGACTTTACTTGGTAGTTAAGGAAAGGCCGAGAGTGTGGGAGGAGACGTGGCAAATTGGCGGGTGATCGGGATTGGTCAAGAGAAAGGGGGATGGGCTAGCAGCCTAATAAATGTAGAGGTAGTGGGGGCGGGTGGGATATGGGGGCAGGGTGGGGCGCGGAGCGAGGGCGAAGCGGAGCGGGGAATACACCGCCAGGAGTCTGCAGGGTCTCAAAGGTAGCTGTAGGTAGGTGCAACAGTTTATATTAAAGTAAACTACTTTTCTGAAGAAAATAGTCTTAACTTTCTGGGAATGTACTTAATGTTGCCAGATTATTCTGAGGTACTGACTAGTTCCTGCCACGGAGCGCTTCCCAGGTGAACAATTGTAGAATAAGGCTAGTTATTTTACCCAAATGTCCCTTTTCAAGATACAATTTTTTCGTTTTAATTTTTTAACTGGTTTAACTGGAGTCGCACTGAGTATAGGTCCTTAGTTCAGCGTATCCTGGGAGCCACGCGGTAAGGGATAGTAAGGGGGCTTCCTAGAATAAATAGGTAAAAAGACAGGAGTTATAGAGATGCAATAGCCAGCTAGGACTCCTAACAGAGTAGTACTTTATAGTAAAGGTGTATAAAGAGTACAGTCAGAACACAAAAAACATTGCATAGCATTCAAATATGATGTATCAGCACTATAAAAACGCCTACACAATGTTCACTAACTGTACTATATGTGACGCTAACCCAAGCTTCACTAGTTGTTAATACACAAACTTCACTAGCTATACTGTATACAACGCTAGCACAAACATCACTAGCTGTTGGTAGTACAAGCGCCAGTACAAAACTTCTGTTGTTGCACTTTAAGCATACGCTAACACGACACTTCACTATTACACGCCAATAATACAGAACTGCACTGGTTTTTACTTAAAGTCATGAAAGCTCAGTTACGCTACATAAGAAGCACGTAGTGACATTATATCTGCTATTGCAGAGGTAGCGTTGAGGAATTTAACCAATTTAAACACTTTAAAAAGCCTGTAATGTACCTTCAAGTAAGGAGATGCGTCCGGGCAGGAGGATAGGGCAGTACCTGTTAGATTTAGTTTTAAAAAATGGCGGAAAAGAGATAGGGTTTACAATACCTCGCTGACGTCAGGATAAGCCCGCCAGGAGTCTGCAGGGTCTCAAAGGTAGCTGTAGGTAGGTGCAACAGTTTATATTAAAGTAAACTACTTTTCTGAAGAAAACAGTCTTAATTTTCTGGGAATGTACTTAATGTTGCCAGATTATTCTGAGGTACTGACTAGTTCCTGCCATGGAACGCTTCCCTGGTGAACAATTGTAGAATAAGGCTAGTTATTTTACCCAAATGTCCCTTTTCAAGATACAATTTTTTTGTTTTAATTTTTTAACTGGTTTAACTGGAGTCGCACTGAGTATAGGTCCTTAGTTCAGCGTATCCTGGAATGTACCTCACAAGACATCTGTAGCAGCTGGAAAGGCCACAGAAGTACCCCATCAAGAGGATTACTGGCCTCAAACAAATGCCCTACACTGACCGCCTCAAAAAAACTCCAGCTTTACTCCATAGCATATCACCTACTCCGAGGTGATCTCTGCTTTACACAGAAAGCTATGTCAATCCCAGAGCTGTTGGACATGCTACACCTGAAGAAATCCCAATCCCTCCAAGCTACACACTCTAGGGACCTAAACCTTGTCACCACAATAAACAGGACACGCTGGAGGGATAGATTCCTGTCCCAGAGACTACTTATACTCTGGAACAAGCTACCCATATATGTCAAGCAAAGTTCTTCATTAGCACTCTTCAAGAAAAATCTTGATGAGTGGATGGGAAATAGGAAATACACCCTGGGGATCACTTCTGTGTCTCTGCTGGACAGTGGCACAGGAAAATAACTTTCTTGGGTGACGTAAGCTATGGTACCTTGCTGGCTAGGCTTATGGTAGGCCCTTGGGCCGATAGGTTCATAGGCAGGTAACTAGGCTATATGCCTACAGTGGTAAGGAAGGCCTTTTGCTTTGCACATCTCATATGCAAGGACATTGCATCGAGCTGAGGATGTTATAACTCCCCTGTACTCATTCCTCATCAGACCACTTAGAGTACAATGTTCCCTTCTGTATGTACCTCACCAGACACCTGCAAGCAGCTGGAGAGATCTCAGCAATTTCTCACCAAGAAAATTCGGGGCCTTCAACACATGACCTACATGGATAGACTGAAGGCGCTGTCACTACTCTGTATCTTCTAGGCTGCTGACAGGCAACTTGTGCTGGGCCTGCAGAGCAGTTTCAGACCCTGCCCTATTGGAAAGGCAGCACATCCGCATGTCAAATGGGAATAAAAATCACTCGCTCTAAGGATCTTAACCTAGCCTTTGACATTAACAGGCCATGCTGGAGAGAGATGCATCCCCCAGAGGTTGCCACTCCTCTGGAACAAACTCCCAGTTCATGTAAAACATAGCTTCTCAATGACCCTGTTTAAGTATAACTTAGAAAACTCGATGGGAGACTGTAAATTTACCCCAGAGGGAGGTGTCACCAGTGTCCCTCTTGGATAAGGGCAGTCTGTGCTGATTGTAGACTCACGCTGCAAGTGTAGACCATGCAACTTGGTCAGTAAGGGAACAAGGGTATAACATTGCTAGGTTGGTAAAAGCCCTAGGCCAATAGCCTAGTGACCTTCTTTGAACCTATATCTGCTGAGAGAGAGAAGTGAGACTGTGGTAGGCAGATCCCGTATAAAGACTTTCACACCCAGTGTATGTTTTGTTTAGGGGCTGAGTACAATTACAGAAATTGTAAAGTCTTCCACTCTTTATTCCCGTAAACCTATTGAACCAGACTTTCCTTTGTAAATACTTAGACCCATTGTGTGAAGTGCCTTATGCAAAGCAAGATGGGAGAACCCTTGGACGTCCTGCTCACACCTAAACTAAAGATCAAGAAACCAAGGCCTAAATCTTCAGCTGACCAGTGTAAGACCTTCCTGATATGCAGCAGGAATCTGTGGTACATCCGACTCCTAGACTACTGCTACCACAACATCATTGGTGCCTGGTATGGTGTCTGTCTACCTGCTCAACCAATTAAGCCTACTGTGACTGTCATCATCATCATCCGGCTGTTCCCATTAGGGGTCGCCACAGCGGATCTTCTGTTTCCATTTCTTCCTGTCCTCTGCATCGTGCTCTGTCACACCAACCACCTGCATGTCCTCTCACCACATCCATAAACCTTATCTTAGGCCTTCCTCTTTTCCTGCTACCTGGTAGCTTCATCCTTAGCATCTTTTTCCCAGTATACTCAGCATCCCTTCTCAGCACATGTCCAAACCAATGTAATCTTGCCTCTCTGGCTGTCTCCAAACCTTCCAAACTGGGCTGACCCTCTAATATACTTATTCCTAATCCTGTCCATCTTTGTCACACCCAGTGCAAATCTTAACGTCTTTAACTCTGCCACATCCAGCTCTAACTCTTGCCTTTTTGTCAATGCCACTGTCTCCAACCCATATAACATAGTCACTACTCTCTTGTAGACATTCCCATTCACTCTTACTGGTACCAGTCTGTCACAAATCACTCCTGACACACTTCACCCACTCCATCCTGCCTGTATTCTCTTCTTCACCTCTCTTCCACACTCACCACTACTCTGAACTATTGATCCCAAGTATTTAAACTCCTCCACCTTCGCCCCCTCTACTCCTTGCATCCTGACCATTCCTCTATCCTCCCTCTCATTCACACACACATTCTTAGTCCAGCTGACCTTCATTTCTCTTCTCTCTAGAGCACATCTCCATCTCTCCCAGGTAGTCTCCACCTGTTCCCTACTCTCACTACAGATCACAATGTCATCTGCAAACATCATAGTCCACAGGGACTCCTGTCTGATCTCATCTGTCAACCTGTCCATCACCATTGCAAATAAGAAAGGGCTCAGAGCTGATCCTTGATGTAATCCCACCTCCACCTTAAACGCATCCGTCACTACCGTGACTATAGAGAAGGGAAAACCAATGGTGATCTTCTCATAAGGACCAGAGGGCATACCTTTTTCAAGGGAAGAGCTACAGTGCACCTTATTAGAGGTCTGTCAGGGTTCTGAACCATCTGTCTGTGTTAGGGCCCGACAGCCTGCTGAAGAAGAGGGGGAAAAAAAAAACATTTCTCCTATTTGGTTGTTTCAGGAGAAAAGATGGGGTATTTTTTCACAAGGCCATTTTGTTTTTGAAGACCCCTTCTTTTCTAACCATTTCTCTTTAAGCCCCCCAGCTTGAATCCTCATCTGAGGCGAAGAAGTCTGAATCGGATGAGGATTCCCATGCATACTCACCTCAGATACATTTCTCTAGACAGCTTGATTCAGATGATGAAGACACCTTGTCCAATGGCTCCCCTGTAGACATTTCCTAGAATTATGTAATATTTTGATTGGGAATCCAGACAAGTCACTGACATACAGAAAAGGTGATTTTCTTGAGCTAGGGGAGCCAAAGCCCACATTTCCCCAGGCTTAGAAGCCTTCTTGGTTGCTGTTGCAAGCACTTTATCTCCTCACATTCACAGCCTCCAGCACCCAAACACCTCAATAGATTTTATGAGGTCCCTGTGGAAGTAGTTTCCCTACAAAGACTTTAGCAGAACAATCAGTCTTTTCAGTCTCCATTGAAACTCCCCAAGCTTTTACCTGCAACTAATTTGTTGCCATAAGACAGATAGTAGAGCCATAGGGCAGGTATTTTGCCATCTTGACTTTTAGGGCCCTAGAGTGTTACACACACATGACAAAATACCTTTTATCATTTCAGGGGTTTTAAGTGAAACTATGGATAGGATTACAAGCATAAGACAGAGGTCATGACAGTGCTCAATCAGGCTACCCAAGTAGCCAGACATTCCATTAAATTCAGTCATGATTTTTCAGAGACTGGTTTTGTTACTTGCAGATTTCCAAGCTTCACATTAAGCCCCTACCTGAGCATATCAAGGGCAAACTACTTGATTCTCTCCTTCAGAGTGAGCTTTTGTTCTGGCTGCAGGAAAAGGGAAAAATGGAGGATTTCAAACAAATTTTTTCACATCAGTCCCTAGATATGAAAGGAATCCTCTTTCTAAGCAGACTTAATTTGTTAGTAGGGAGAAAAAGCCCTCCCAGAACAGCAGAAAGCAGCCCAAGGAGATTTCATAAGAAATTTACTGGAGAATCAAAACCTAGAAGACTTATGTTTTTTGATAAACCAGCCTCTGTCCTTTGTCAGCTAATCCACTTGACCAAAAGATTCACTCTGTCCCTCCCAACATGGAAATTTATCTCTACTGCTAATGGGATTTGTCCATCATTTAACACACACAAAATGTTTTTGAGGAAACTCCCCTCTTCGAGGAGAATCTTTCCTCCTCCAAATCAGACCTGCCTCATCCAGTCCCTATTTCCCCTTCAAGGGATTAGAGTGCTTGTCCCATCCACAGGCCCAGGAAAAGGTTTTTTTATTCAAGACTTACTGGTTCTTAAGAAGGATTTTACTTGGAGGCCAATACAGATTTGTCCCACCTAAACACCTTTCTGGAGGTACCATTTTTCAAGATGTCCTCTTTGCAGACTCTTATCCTGTTGTGTCCTTGGACTTTAAGGATGCATACTTGCACATTTGTATTTACCCCAGATGCAGGAAATTACTCAGGTTTTCTGTTTTTTTCTTTGCACTTTTGTTGTCTGCCTTACCCTTTGGTTTATCTGCTGGATTTGGTAACTTCACAAAGTGCCTCAAATCAGCCATTGCCTCTTGCAGAACTCAAGAAATACAAATTTCTTACGTGGATGACCTTCTCATCTAGGCTTTCTTCCAGTACACTATTCTGTCATACTTCAGCTTCTGAATGTCATTTCTTGAAAGACTAGATTTCACTCTCAACCTCAATAATTCTTTCACTTCATCCCAGGATCTAGTCTTCATGGGTAGCAGACCAAATACCTTCCAGGAGACTGACTTCCTCCCTCAAGAGAAAGTCCTATACCTGTCCAGCTTCTTCCAGTTCATGCTTCCCCTACATTTAACCGCAGCAAGAGAAGTCTAAGAGCTGTTAGGCAGCATGGTAACCAGAATTCCCACAGTGCCATTCACCAGACTACATATGAAAAAGATCCAGTGGTATCTGAAGTCCCTTTGGTTTCAGCACCGTTACCCACTGGATTTCCAAATCTCTCTCCTGCCCTTTCTAAAGGTGTTACAGTGGTGGATATTTCAAATCCACCTCAATGCAAGTTTCACCTTCTGCCCACTCGCACCCTCCCAGAATCTTCATATAGATGAATCAGATCTGGCTTGGTGTACATGGATGGTCCCACAAGAGGTCAAGGTCAGTGTCCCCAAAGAGATAAGGGAGCACATCAGTGTAAAGGAAATGAAGGCCCTTATTGAACAACTTCAGGTGTTCTCCAGTCTCTGTATCCCAGGCCCTCTGAGGATTTTCACAGCTTCCATCAGTCTCGTGGTATATCAACAAACTAGCGGGAGACAGCACCAAGTCCTACCAGTTGTACATTGTTGCTGTGCTGACAAGGGACTTTTCAGTAGAAGAAAAATTGTCTTGGCAGGCTGTTGACATTCCTTCAGAAGATAATGTCCTGTCAGGCTCACTGAGTCCATGGAAGACTCACTCCATTTCTGTAACCTAAATATGTCAATAAATCTCTTATAAAATAAAACATCATGTAAATATGTCCTAGAGTTCATGAGAAATTCATCTTCCCACATGCACACAACCAAGTTACCATATGTGCTAGCTACCGGAGTGCCCATTGCAACTCCTTCCTTTGTAGAAAAAAGTGACCTTGAAAGGCGCACACATTGTTCATAAAAACAATATCTAATAGACTACAAATATTGTAAAAGCAACGAAAAACTGGAAACCTGTAGCCTGCAAAACCAGCAGTGAAGTAAAAAGCAGTCAGAATAACGTTCAGGAAGTTTATTAAAACTAGCAACATTTTCGTCGTTCCAAATGAACAACTTCTTCAGAAATAAATAGTCACAACAAGTACTATCAAATTTAAAAGTTGTACTCGATGAGTCATGTTTCTATCAACCAATCGTCGAGGGCTATAATGTTTAATTAATTACTAGTTAAAAGGTATATTAGGTTAAAATAGAGAAAATAAACATTATCCTTATTAGTTTTAACACAGAAAGCTTCTTTGTAATAACCATGAAAATGGAATTAACATTCAAAGCTACCATGCGGTAATCGCTAAAATCCTGGATGTTCTTCATGTTTCACTGTTGAAGTCATCACAGTTGGGTTATCTGCTTGCAGTAGCCCTCATTCGGCGTGATTATCAAAGTCTTGTGTCGGCTGCTTTCTCATCTTCCATGGCGTCAGGTAGTTTGGGGTATAAAGCCTGCAGCCGATGCCATTACATCAGTCTTTCTTGCCGTGCCTTGCCCGAAGCAGTTCACAAATACCAGTCTACCGACTCCTGAAATTTTCGTTTTCAAGTTTCAGAACCGAAGTCTTCAACTAAACCTAAGTTCCCCGTTGGGGAAACTTTTTCTTGCTTTAAGCCAATGTCAGTAAAAGTCAGTAATTGTATTTCTTGTAGAAAGCAAATACGTCATAAAGATTTTCATTCTTAATGTATTCCTTGACTAGGCCCTGACCACGACGTACCTCCCTGTCGGTTTTGTGCCTTATTTAAGTAACAAACTATTCATAGTCTGTATATTTTCGCTTCTAAATATTTTGGTGCTTGGTTCAATTATCCATATATGTCTTAGGTAAGCCATCCGACTACCGACATTCCGAAAAAACGCAAAGAGAGAGAGACAGGCCTCCTAGGTCCAAAGCTGCCAATGACTCTTCTCCTAAGCCAGTTGCAAGTTCACTGGTACTCAGTGAGGTGCTTTCGCAGCCCGTAATATCCGCCACTTCAGATTCGGAGGCCTCTACTGAGACTCATTCAGAGTCCGGTATGCCATGAGATGCTTCAACTGTGGAACCTGCGGATGTCTCTACCTTGGATAGGTCCGGAGCTGCTGTGTCGACACCAGTTTCTGAGGGTGTATTCAGGCCTACTGACTTGCTTATTAAACAGATGCCATCTTCTTCTTCAAGGCCTAAAACTCGAACCATGCCTAGAAAACTGACGCATGGTTAGGCCTCTATGCATAAAAAACAAATGATAAGAATGTCTGAAGACCTTATTACTTTAATCAGGGGAAGCCAACATTCCCCCTCTTAAGAGGCCTAGGACTGAATTTGCTTATGGTACTTTTGACCAGGATTCTGAAATTTCTGTTTTCTCCAATGACCAGGATTTACCCTTATCTACTTATGAGGATTCTGATGCAGATCTATTCCCTCTGCTTCCCCCCCAGAGGATTTCTCTTTTGGTGAAACCTTGCATGCTCTTAGGGAGCATTGTCTTTGGGAAAACCAGGATTACTCTGATTCTAAAAAGAGGCTTAGGGACTTCTTACTCCTGCCCCAGTACAGGCCTTTAGCTATCCCTCCTGTAACTAGACTTTGTTGTTGATGCGTTTTCTGAATCTAGCTTGGTCCCTATCTCTGTCTCCTGCTCCCAGAAAACCTGATAGATATTACAGGGTTCCTGACTCTCTAAAGTTCCTTTTTAAAAATCCTACTGTGGATCCTGAGACCATTTCACAGGGACTTAAGGGCATTAAGGCTACTACTGCCAAAAATCCTACCCCCTCTGATAAAGACTCTAGGGTGCTGGATAGATGGGGTAAGAAGGTATACACTTTTGCAACCTTGGCCATTAGGGCCGTAAATTGCCAGTTTCATATGTTAAAGTATCAACAGCGTATTATTGGATTGCTTAAACAGAACATTATGTTGATTCCTGATTGTGCTTAAAGTAAGGATGTACAGGATTTAATGCATTATGCTTAACAGGTTGGCAAACGTACTTTGCAATGTGGTTTTGATTCACTAGAGGCATCTTGGAGGGCTGCTGTCACTAGGTCTGTACTTAGAAGGCATGCTTGTCTTAAGGAGCAATCCTTGCCAGATCATGTTAAAGCTAAATTGCTGGATGCTCCCTTAAATCAGGACCACCTGTTTGGCAACAAAGCAGAAGTTCTTAAAAAGATGGAGGAAAAATCTAAATCTATGCAAACTTAGATTTCCTACAAGTACAGCCTCCAAGATTTAGTAGTCATTGGCCCTCTAAGAATGTGTCCTTTCCTGCATCTTCCAGGACTTCTCAGTCCAAACCCAGAACCAGCAGAACACCCAGGCTTCAGTCCCAGTGTACGCACAGGACTAAGCAAATCAGGGAGTAGTAAGACACCCCCCCCCCCATGGTAAACTGTCTCAATGACTTAATTTTAAAACTTTCAAGCACTTCTCAACTGACTGCTCCTTTAGGGGGAAAGATTGCTCTGCAGGCAAAAAACTGGGAACTCATTACCCAGGACAAATGGATTTTAAATAGTTTCCCAAGGATACAGATTTCACTTCCACATGTTACAAACCCAAAACGGTTGGCCAGATCTACCCCCAAATCAGTGGGCAGAGGCTCAAAAGCAAGTACTCTCTCTCTTAAGCATAAAGGCTATTCAAACTGTACCAGAAGAGGAAAAGGGATAAGGTTTCTACTCGAGACTTTTCCTGGTACCCAGAAAAGATGACTCATGGCATCCTATCGTGGACCTTTCTACCGTAAAACACCTTTTTGGTGATTACAAAATTCAAGATGCTAACTCTCAACCAGTTGCTTCCTTTGCTAGGCAAGAATGCCTGGTTGGCAACACTGAATTTCAAGGAAGCCTACCTGCACATTCCAATCAGGGAATCTTGCAGAAGATATCTACGCTTCAGAGCAGGCTACATACACTATCAGTTCTCTGCACTGCCCTTTGGCTTATCTACTGCACCCAGGGTATTTACAAAGTGCCTAGCTCCAGTCATTGCATTTTGCAGGCAAAGAAATATTCAGATATACCCATACCTGGATGATTGTCTAATTCAGGCAGAAAGCCAGGACATACTTTTGAATCATCTGGCATTTGTACCAAAGGTGTTAACTTGTCTGGGGTACACCATAAATGAAAAGAAATCACATCTGGTACCCTGTCAACAAATATTCCTGGGGGCAAACTTGAACACAACTTCCCAGATGGCTTTCCTCATGCCAGAGAAGCAAATTCGTTTGACAGCTTCAAACTAGTGGCCACAAAAACCCTGCTATCTGCAAGGCAAATACTACATGCCTTGGGGGTTCATGGCCTCGTGCGTTCTACTAATTCCATATGCAGGACTGCATATGAGGAAACCACAATGATTTCTAAAAAGCCTATGATGTCAACATTCTCAGGATCTAGAAGCAATGATTCTTATCATACCTTGCCTACGGTTAGAATTCCTTTGGTGCTCAGAAGCCTGCCACCAAACCAAGGCACTACCATTCACTCTACCCCCTGCCGCCCAAACCCTAACAAGAGACTAATCAAACTATGCATGGGGGGCTCACCTGGCAGGGAAGTGCATTCATGGCAAATGGGAACCCAAGTCAAATGCACCTGCATATCAATCAAAAAGAAATGTTAGCTGTACAGAATGCTCTGTCAGCCTTGAAGGACCACATTCTTCCATGACAGTTAATGGTAAAGACGGACAACACCACTCTTACGTGGTATATGAACTAGCAGGGCGGTACCCATTCTTACCCCCGCTGCAGACTAGCCATGGCTCTGTGGAGCACAGCCTTATAGGTTCATAGGTTGGTACAAGGCTATCAGCTGTAGGGCCTCTACAAGCTTAGCCATAACAATTCCCTGGCTCTTTCTTTCCACACTATTTACTTCCCTCGACCCCTGTCTAGCAGGGCAACTGATGTGATCCCCGGGGTGAATTTCTTTAATCCCATCCAATCGTCAAGGTTCCTTTTGAAGAGGGCCAAAGAGGCACTCTGCATGACATGTATGGACAATCTATTCCAGAGTCTGGGGAGTCTGTGGGTCAGGAACCTATCCCTCCAGCATGTTTTGTTTATTGTGATGACAAGGTTTAGATCCCTGGAGCGTGTGGCTCTGAGGGATTGGGATTTCTTTAAGTGTAGCATGTCCAACAGCTCTGGGTTTGACATGGCCTTGTATGTTAAGCAGATCGCCTCTGAGTAGACGATATGTGACTGAGTGAGTATAGCTGGAGTTTTTTAAGGCGATCAGCATAGGGCATCTGCTTTTAGGCCTGTGATTCTTTTAGTGAGGTATTTCTGCGGCCTTTCCAGTTGTTGCATATGTCTTGAGAGGTACATACCAAACTGGGTGTTGTTCTATAATGGATCTAATGAGGGATGAGTACAGTGGGACAATGACCTTTTTTCTGGATGAAAAGCCCTTAGTGATGAGGTGTGCCACATAGAAGGATTTCCTGACTGTTGTGGCGATGTGGTTATAGAAGGTGAGACCACTGCCCACCTGTGTCCCTAAGTCTGTTATCACACTTTCGGTGTTTAGTGTACTGCCACCTATATGGTAATTCACGGATACATGTTTTTTCCCAAAGGGGATAACTATACATTTCTTGGCATTGAGCTTGAGCCCATGGCTCTGGCACCAAGCATCTGTTTCTGTAAGGCCCTTTTGTTGGAATATCCACATAATTTGGGAATTCAGTAATGGCTCCCAGTTTGCAGTCATCTGCGAACTTTGTTATCTAGAGTCCCTTAGTGTTGGCCTGTACTTCGGAGAAGTAGATGCCAAACAAGAGCGGTCCCAGGACTGAACCCTGAGGTACTCCACTTGTCTGGAGCTGGATTTGGAGTTGGCTACTTTTACAGTGTGGGTTCTATCAGTAAGCCAGTTAGCAACCCATTGGATGACGTAGGGATTAATGCCCAGCTTAGTAAGCTTATCAATGATTCCAGAGTAGAGGATGGTGTCAAAGGCCATGGCAATGTCTAGATAGGCTGTGTGGACCACCTTACCCTTGTCCATGGCTCTGGAGACTGATTCGAAGAAGTCAGTCTGGTTCAGGAGATGAGATTGGCCCTTCATGAACCCAAACTGGGTGGGATCCAGTGTTTGAAGGTTGCCAATGTCATTGCTTATAAATTCCATGATAATATGCTCCATGGCCTTTCAGATAAGGCTCGTCAGACTGATGGGTCGGTAGTTTCCAGGATCCAAGGTGGATCCCCCCTTGTGGAGTGGGATAACTGTAGCTCTGCGCCACTCAGTGGGCACGAAACCTGAGGTGAGGCTATGAATTAAACATGACAGGTGAGGTGCCAGTACATATTGTAGTTAATGTAGTACACAGCCCAGGATGTCATCTGGTCCCATGGATGCTGTATTCTTAGCTTTGGAGAGTGCGTTTTTTTACCTATGTGGCAGTTATTACCGGAATTTGGCAATCTTCCGGTATTGAGATGGGCCAATTAGGTGGTGAAGTTGGCACTGAATAGATCTGCCAGGATATTGGCAATATCCTTGGGATCAGTATATTTAATGCCATTCTGTTTTAGCTCAGAGCCGATCTGAGTATTGCCATTTAGTTTCTTGACAGTTATAGAATGCCTTGTGGTTGTCTTAGGAATCTTTGGCAATTTTATTTTCGTGACTAGCTTTGGAGGATTTTATGAGGGATCTCAGTTTCTTACTGAGGCTGGTAACGGAGTTTTTTGCATCCTTGGACTTTATAGGTTCATAGGTAGGTACTAGGCTATCGGCCCAAGGGCCTACGTAAGCCTAGCCAGCAAGGTTCCATGGCTAACGCCACCCAAGAAAGTTATTTTCCTGTGCCACTGTCGAGCAGAGGCACAGAAGTGATCCCCGGGGTGTATTTCCTATTTCCCATCCACTCTAGATTTTTCTTGAAGAGTGCTAATGAGGAACTTTGCTTGACATAGATGGGTAGCTTGTTCAAGTATAGGAAGTCTCTAGGACAGAAATCTGTCCCTCCAGCGTGTCCTGTTAATTGTGGTGACAAGGTTTAGGTCCCTAGAATGTGTAGCTCTGAGGGATTGGGATTTCTTTAGATGTAGCATGTCCAACAGCTCTGGGTTTGACATAGCTTTATATGTTAGGCAGAGATCACCTCGGAGTAGGCGATATGCTACAGAGTAAAACTGGAGATTTTTGAGGCGGTCAGTGTAGGGCATTTGTTTGAGGCCAGTAATCCTCTTTGTGAGGTACTTCTGTGGCCTTTCCAGCTGCTGCAGATGTCTTGTGAGGTACATTCCAAAAGGGGCGTTGTACTCTATAATGGGTCTAATGATTGACGAGCAGAGGGGAACAATTACCTCTTTTTTTCCTGGATGAGAACCCTTTTATGATTAGGTGTTCCACATAGAAGGACTTTCTGACTACTGTGGCGATGTGACTATCAAAGGAGAGACTACTGTCCACCTGGGTCCTAAGGTCTCTTATCACGCATTCGGTGTTAAGTAGATTGCTGCCTATGTGGTAGTTCATGGGTACAGAGTTTTTGCCAAAGGGGTTGACACTGCACTTTTTGCAATTGAGCTTGAGGCCATGGCTCTGACACTAGGCATCTGTCTCAGCAAGGCCCTTCTGTAGGATATCCACATCATTTGGGGACTTGACTATGGCTCCTAGTTACCAATAGTCTGCGAACTTAGTTAGCCAGAGGCCTTCTGTGTTAGCCTGTACTTCAGAGAAGTAGCTACCAAACAGGAGAGGTCCCATGACAGAACCCTGTGGTACTCCACTTGTCACTGCTTTGAGGTCAGATTTGGAGTCTGCAACTCAGGGGGGAATTACACTGTGTGTGATGGGTCTGATAAGGGCCAAGTACAGTGGTATGATTACCTCTCTGCCTAAATGCCATACCCTTGCTTATATAAGTTGAGCAACACAGGATTTTCTTACTACCCTGGACATATGTTGGTCAAAGGCTAGGTTACTATCTACACAAGTTCCCAGATCCCTGATTAGTGACTCAACTTTTGCGGGTGTTTTACTGATGGCAGACTTCTCAAAAGATACTATAATTTTTTTGATACTGAGTTTTAAGTCATGGCTTTGGCACCAAGCGTCTGTTAGAACTTCCTGAAGGATGCTCTTGTCTTGGAGGGGATTCAGTGACTGCTCGCAGTTTGCAATCATCTGTGAACTTTGCTAGCCAGACACCTCTGACACCGGCTTTGACATCCGAGAAGTAGATGCCAAAGATGAGTGGGCTTAGCATAGAGCCCTGGAGGACTCCACTGCTGACTTGTCTCTTTGTGTAGGTGGTCTCACTGATTCTAACCTTCTGAATCCTGACAATGAGCCATCTAGCTATCCAGCATGTTATAATGGGGTTTTACCTAGGTCTATAACTTTGTTGCCCATGCCAGAGTGGAGTACTGTATCAAATGCTTCAGCCAAATCCAGGTAGGCACTATTCACCTTTTTTCCCCTCATCTGTTGCCTCAGTGACCTTTTCAAAGAAGTCAACCAGATACAGTAGAAATTACTTACTTTGACAACATCAGACTGGAAGGGTCCAGCGTTTGGATGTCTTATGTCCTTGTTGATAGTTTCCATGAGAAATATTTCCATAGCTTTGCCAATAAGATTAGTCAGACTAATGGGTCTGTAGTTTCCAAGATCTGTTGAAGGCTGTCCCTTATGAAGGGTTATGACTGTTGCAGTCCTCCATTCACGTGACATAAAGCCTGTTTTATAACTATAGTTAAATAATGATGCCTTGGGTTCCAAGTCATATTTTAGACTGCTCAGGAGACATCCTGGTATATTATCAGGGCCCACTGAGGCAGTGTTCTTGGATTTAGTGAGTGCAGCCAATACATGCTCCATGGTTATAGCTGGAGGGGTTATGGTTGAGGGATTTCTTGGGAGATGAGTAGGGATGTTGGGGGCTACAGCTGGAAAGGAATTTGTCGTAACAGATTTGCTATATTGCCAGGCTCAGTTAATGTGGTACCATTAGCCACCAATACAACACATTGCTATGTACTGCCCTTGAGGTTTCTGACATAGCTGTATAAGGTATTACTCTTATCTTTCACCTGGGAAGCTATCTTAACTTGACCTAATTAGTCCTCTTAGTTGTCCCGCTAGTCTGAGAGTTTTCTCATAATGGGAATTACTCTTCCTTACTTATGATTTTCCTCTTTTCTGCAACAGTTTCTTCCTTTTGTTAAGTTTATTTATGGCAGGGGACCACCAGATTGGCTTCCTTTTTTGGATGAGAGCATCTTAGTTCTATTTGGGATGGCACGATTCATGCATGAGTGGATGTGCTCGTACAGTGCCTTAGTGTAGGATTCAGCAGTTGAACTTTCAGTTCCCGTCTGCATGG
>NC_056746.1:1519137693-1519140193 GCF_019279795.1 Protopterus annectens
GAAATTTAAAAGTCACTGGTCCTGCCCCTGCACTCTCCCTCCTTAAATATTCCCTACTTCCCATACCTGAATCTACTTTTCTGCCCTTAACTCACTCTTCTCACTAGCTCCCTCTAATCTTCCATGACTACTCTTTCAATCTGTCTTCTAAAACCTGTTAAGCTAATCACCTCCATGAAACATTCTATAGTAATTGTCTTACCTTCTTGCTACTACATTATGATAAATCTGGGTTTTTGTAATCACTTATCCCAAAACTATATTCATCTTAATGACATATTTTCTTTTTATACCTCTTGAAAGAGGCTTGCTATACTCTTGATTATTGTAACTGTATAACATTGTTTTGCTACTTAATGCCTTGTAATAATCCTGTAACACTGTTTAATGCTAATTTATAATGAAAATTGTATAATATGTTGAAGCTTTTCTCCCCGGGCCTCTGCTGAAAAAGGACTCTTCATCTGAGTTGGACAAGCCCGGTCAAAAAATGTAAAATAATAAATATATATTTTAAGAATTTTAACCTGAGTTCTAGATATTTCTTTATATGTATTTACATATGCTAATAATAAAGTAATAGCTTCAGTATAGAAATTAAGATCCATTGCAACAATGCCCCACCCTTGTCACCAGTGTAAATCACACTTGAATCATTATTAATCCAACCTAACAAGGCACAATGCTCATCCAAAGTCAAATTGTCATGATAGCATCTCTTCAGCAAAAAATAGCTCTTAAATATCCATGGTACAGGCTTTGTGACAAAGGTTTTGGCTTGGTACTCTAGCCAGACATTAGTTTACCTTAAGTAAGACCTATAAGTGTTGAAATACTGCAACAGTGATCAATAGAACATCTATCGTTAAGTTCTTACACAGCTGTACTGTATGGATCAATGTAGTTTTGAGAAAGGGAGGCACACATTTGACAGTAGTAATAGAACAATTTTCATCCACAGGGAAGCATATTGTAAGAAAATGACACTGTTGTTGGCAAATCTTGATGCAGAGAAGGCATTCACTCCATTTAGCTGGGATTTGTGAATAGGATGATAGTATTTACATTCCTTGGTAGTATAAAAGGGTTAATCAGTCTTGGTATGTGAAGGGTCAGAAACAAGAACCAAGGTGTTGAGGTTTCCTCCCAGGTAAGCAGTGTATGAACAGCAGTACCAGGCAAAAGGGTTTCCTCTTTCCCTTTTGTTTTATTTTTAGGGCCACTTGCAAAGAAAATAAGGGACTTTAAAATTAGGGGATACAGTTAGTGTGTTGATCATTAAAAGTTAACTTTATTTGCGGATTATATTACTTTGTATGCAGTAAATGTTGAAAAGGATATATTGGTGTAACACTCTGAGACAACTTGAAATTTTTTCAGGATATAAAATAAATTAAGATAAAACAAGGCATTAACGTTAAACTATGCACCTGCACTTATTGGTTCAGCAAAATTCGTATTTATGGGAAAAGGATAAAGTATTTAAGTGAAGGAATTAAAAAATATTTTATTATGGCAGCTAAGGATAAGCTGGAAAGGTCTAGCCAAAATACAGTACAAAAGACGTTGGAAGCTCTATGTATGGTAAGAGTCTACCATTGATGATGCTTCTATACCTTTCAGTTCTATATACTCGTCAGGCTTGTTTTTATCATCCGTAGGAGCAGTTGTAGACCATGATTAATAAAAAATTGAACTTATTTAGAAAGGTAAAAGTGGCCAAGAGTTAAATGGCACAAGTTTATTCTCCCAGTAGAACAAGAAGATTTAGAGTTAGTTGATTTGAATAGATATTTCTGAGCTATGCAGTTAAGGCTCAAATACATAACACAGGCAGAAGGTTATAAATGAAATGGGGTGATGATGAAAAAGGGGGTTCAAATGTTTAGTGCAGGATTTTGGGGAAGACCATCAGAAACCATACATAATATTATATTGATAAAGTAACGAAGAATTCTAAGAACCAAGCCAACATGGGAATGGGGAGAGCAGATTTTGTTAATATGAATGCGTGCAAGTAGGGGGTATACATAAAGGCAAGAGAGGTCTGGAATTTAGAAAAGGGACCAAGCTACTGGGAACAAAGAGAGAGAGAGACATAAGAGTGAGATGAAGCGATGTTGAAGTTTGGACTGCAGGTTAGAGACCGCCTTCCCTTCCAGGGATTAATAACCGAGCACATGCACAGAGAAAGAGATGGGGGTACTAAGTGAATACCAGATCTGGTAGAGTTTTTAACTTTGTGTAGAACAGAAGCTGCTTTTAAATGAATAATTAACTGGGCATATAAAATGCTTGCTGATATATTTAAGAATCAATAAGAAGAGGTTAGAAAAGATTGAGAAGAGTGGAAAGACAAGATAAACACACACAGAAAAAAAATGGAAGGACATCTGTATGTTCCCAAGTATACATCAGAATCTAGAAGGCCTAGGATTTTTGCTTGGAGATGTTTGTGCTTTTATTCCCCAAGCAGACTTCAGAGCGGTTTTCCTCAGAT